>NC_084972.1:1575856-1613356 GCF_963691925.1 Scomber scombrus
TTAGACTTGAAGTGTTGATCTGCAATATAACGTCAGACTGCGTGTCATATGTGTGATATATTTCATCTTGTTTCATCATCTGTCAGGTCCAACACTCACATCCCATCTGTACTTAGAAAGCTAGAGAGATGTATTTATACTATACATCCACTGCAGCCCAGCAAGTATACAGGTCAACAAAAAGTGAGGATTTCATCCTATAAAGACTCTGTGTCTGTGCATATATTCACATGTATACTCATACATGCAGTTTTTTGACAGTAAACGTGAAAAGAAAAGTAAATAAATGTCTGTTTATAATGAGAATGAGACAGATGTGTTCATACATGCAGTCAGCACATGATAATCCATTTAGGGCTGCCTGCAGACTTTCTAACAGATCCTCATAGACATGAACAGATAGAGAGTATTATTAGAGTTTAGGTATAGACATAGGTGAAGAGTTTACAATGAAAAAAATGTATTTCATTTTTCTCAGTTGATCAAAACTATCAGCCAATTGTACTGCTGTTTATTGCACACGTGTGTGTGTGTGTGTGTGTGTGTGAGAGTGTGTGAGTGTGTGTGTACTTGTACAGTTAAGTACAATTCCTAAGTAAATACTAAAAATAATCCAACACATTTAAATCAAGGTAAAATAATCCAGAATAGTTTCACAAATGACATAATTACCATCATTTCAGAAAAAGCCACGGTATAAAAATGAGTTTTATGAAGAGATTTAAAAGAAGATACTGAGTGGAGTTCAACAGGTGCTCCAGAGGAGAACATTATACATGATTATAGAGTTTGCAAAAGACACTGCGTGCAGTAATAGGTACTAAGTGTGTGAAAACATTTCTGTCCCATCAGGACATCAATAAAATGAGACTTACATTCCAACAGAAAACTACCATTATCCTGCTGGTGAGATATTAGCTCTATATTCTAGCTCTATATCCTTCCTTACTCTCACTGTTACTTCAGATGTTGCCTGCAGAGAGTCAATTTCAACTGCTTTAATAGGTCATAGTCTTCCATGCTATGTGGGGATTTCAGCAGGCTTACCCAGCAGCGTTGTTCATGTTGCAAGTACATATTTTAATATTCCAAAATCTACACTTCACTTGGTCAGGAGAGAATCATTACACAAATAATCCCCGTTTTTTTTTTCTGTAGTACAACATAAAAAAAATGACCTAAAAAAAAGAGAAAAGAAAATCCTCCTAGATTTTTCAAACTCTCCTGGTCTGTTCATCCCCCCCAGTCCTGCTCCCGGTTGTTATTACCCAATTTAAAAAATAATTATGACATCCATTACGAGAGGGGACAAACATGACACAAAAATAATTAGCACCACCAGAGAGCATTGAAATGTTCTACAGTGGTGATGGTGGCCATTTTGTTTTTCCATGTTTCTCATCCATTTCCCTTACACCCAAGAGAGACAGATAGAGGCAGGATGAGTGCTGGAGTACAGGCTAAGCTGTGTGTTGAGGTGCTCAGAAAGTCATTATGTTGGTCCAGGTAATGGGAAGGCCTGGGGAAAGTGTGCAATAAGAGGGACTGGGCTTATCTCCCACCTAGACTGGCCTGAATACCATTAATTACCTGTTCCCTGTGCCTGTCTCAGCTCTATCTGTGTTTCTCCTCTCCTCCACACCCTGAATAGAAGCCCCCCCCCCCCCCCCCCCCCCCCATCCTTCCTCTACCCTGCACTTATTTGAGCTCATTTGCTTCAGTGGGGCTTTGGATTCTTACTGATAATAGTGAATGTTCCGCTCAGATTAGGTGTTTGGGTTTTTGGGCGGCTATCAGAAAGACCTCAGGGCAGCAGCAGTGATCAGCTGATCAGTCAATCAGGTGATCAACAAGTCGTTATCACCTAAATGACAAAATAGGTTGATGTCAGGGCTTTGTGATATGTCAAGTTCATGGTTATAAAGAAATCAATGTTGACTGTTGCTCTTCATCAGAGCAGTTTATATGTTTGTCTTTTCAGTTCTCCCTTTTTTATTTGTTTATAGTGCAATCATGGATGTATGGGGGCCCATTCATTCCTATGAAAGCATCTCAGTGTTTTTTTCTTCTATTCTAGACTTTCAAAATGTGAAGCAAACGTATCAAATTCTGATAGTAAAACGAGTTATTCTGCAGGTTTGTGACTTACAGAACACGTATCAGCTGATTTACTATCTATCAATGTGATCTATCAAATATCAAATGAATTTCACATTAAGTGCGGCTGTGGCTCAGGAGGTAGAGCGGTCGGTAGAGCCACCAATTGAAAGATCTGCAGTTTGATTCCCGGCTCCTCCAGTCCACATGATGTGTCCTTGGGCAAAATACTTAACCCTGAATTTCTCCTGATGGCTGAGCCAATAGTGTATGAATGTGTGTGAATGTCTCCTCTAGGGATGCACCGAAATGAAAATTCTTGGCCGAAACCGAAAATCGGCGATCGGTGTCGGTCCCGGGGGAAGGGTGCGATCGGTGTCGGTCTAATAAGCAGCAACACAGAGCTATAAGGACGCTTTGCTTTCACACGCGCTGCATTTATAGTCACACAAACACACACACACACACGCAGACGCTCTAGCCTTTTTCTGTGCTCTGCTCTCCTCCTGTGCTGTGCGCTTCTCCGTCTCCAAGCGGGTTCTCCGCATCCATCGCGGCCTGGATCATTTCTCGTGAGCGCTGCTTTAATCCCACATGATCCAGGTAATGATCTTTATAACGCGGATCAAGTCCAGTCGCGGTGAAGTGCAGAGGATCCAAATAGATCTCAGTGAAACATGCTGACAGACTCTAAGAGTGTACTTTTCATTGTTTTCATTCCGTGGTCCGTCTCAACCTCTTTGCTTAGAAGACACTTAAGCGCTGCAATTAAAGGAATAACGTCTGCTACAGATGGATCAGAGGAGCTGATCTCTTTAGTTAGCTGTTTCGGCCGTGTTGTTTCGGTGATAAAAGTATTTCGGTGGCCGAATGTGTGTAAATGGGTGAATGTGTAGTGTTAAAGTACTCTGAGAGGTCAAAAAGAAAAGAAAGAGTGTCATATAAGTACAGTCCATTTACCATGTATCATTGTAAGTCTATGGGAAAAAAGGGGCCTTCTGGGGGCTTGAGTGCAATACAAGCGACCTACATGGAGACATATATGACACAGTATGAAACAAGAGGGAGAACCAGACTCAAACAAACTGAAACAATAGGGGGGAAAAAAAGCAAAACAGCAATAGTAATAACAAAAACAAAGTGAAAAGTTAATTGTGTGTGTGTGTGTGTGTGTGTGTGTGTGTGTGTGTGTGGTAATGGTGTTCACTAACTGTATGAAACAGAGATTAAGATTGAGGTTTGTGATAAATTGTAAAATTATAGTAGTAGTTTTTCAAGTATTAGAGAGGAAGTTATTTCTTTGTAGTTATATATTCTGTGAGAAGATTTAAACAGTGATGATTTTACTGTTTGTTGTCTTTCCAACATGCAACGATGACTTTCTTGGGAGTAGTTAGAGAAACTAGTGTGGGTTTTGTGTGACTTGGTGGAAGTTCAATTCTGGATAAATGGCCAAGTATGCATAATGAGGGAGAGAGGAGAGTTCTGCCAAGGCTGAGGAGAGCTTCTGTGTTACCTTCAACCAAAAGTGTTTCATGGGTGAGCAGAGCCATAAGGAGTGGAGGTAGTCATCTGTGGTGCCTGCAGTGCGTCGTGAACATTGATCTGTGTTAGATAAACATTCAATGCATTTTGTTTTGAGTGCTGTGTGTTGAGTAGATACATCTATTTTCCATCAGCAGTTGGCAGGTGGATGTTGGATGTTATCTATTTTGGAGATTAACTTATATAATAGCATTTTTTGATGTAGAATATCTTTGTATCTGTTTTGATGGTTGGAGTGGTAAAAGTGGATTACTTATGATATTCATTTTATTTCTAATGATGAATAATTCCATTTAATTTGTAGGTATTGGAGAACCTCTGGTCCTCTCACCCCATACGTCTGGATCAGGTCTCAATGAGATAATTGACTTGTTTTAACATATATAGTGGAATTCCTTTTTATTCCCATGTGTTTGAAGTGAAGGAGAAGATGTGTTGAGCTGAACGTTCGGGGTGTGGTACATGGAAGGAGTCCATTGCGATTGGCTAGTTTCGAGCGTTCGCTGTCAGAGTTGAGGACATTAGTGGGCTTTTGAAGCAATTGTGATGATTGATGTTAGAACCAGTGAAGGGTAAAACAGAATTTTTTATGATGTTACATTCTGCTTGTTCTAATTTAATCCTAGATATATGAGCCACATTACAGTGGATCTATTAAATGAGATACTGTTAATAGGTTTGCCAGATAGTTGTGAAGAAAATCGGATGCATCTAGATGATTTTATTTTATTTTCTAAATCGTTTACTTTTCTGTAAAATGGGAAGATTGATATTTTAGTTTTTTTTCTAGTAGCAGTGTGATATGACAGAAACCTTTACCTGGAACTGTTTGGCTGTAGGTTTAATCAGAATCATTGGAAAGAGGTAACTGATTTGAGGTAACTTTCATCTTTATGGATACTATTGGGTCCGGTTAGAAAGAGGGGAAGGTTAGACCATAGCTGAGTTCACTCATACAGCCTGGAGGAGATCAGTTTATGGTGTAGGCTGAGATTTGTGATAAGATGTTAATTATATTCATTACTTCCTACAGTGAGTTTTGTAGATGTTGAAGACAGTTCAAGATAACTTTGGCATATAAATTAATTTTGTGATCTATGTTTGTTGTGTAAATTCCTTGCAGTGAATCCATCTTTTGCTTTATGATTAGGGATTTGTGTAAGAGCATTGTGTGTTTCAGAAAGCGTTAAATCTGCTTGATCTGTGGATATTTTTGATCATAGCAGATTATCCAGAAACGAGTGAATAGTGGTTGGGTTGGGATTATTTTCAGGGTAATATAGAGTCCTATAAAAAACCTGGGCACTTATCATTTATAGCTTGAGGAGATTCCCTGCTGAATTCCTTACTGTAGTTATAAGTGATTTCTCTTTATTGCATTGAAGTCTATTTACTCGAAATTAGCTTGATTTATTATTTTGTTTGTAGTTCTTCTACCCCAGAGAGACACTTTTTTGTAGTATATTCAGTGCCTGAAAGTCCTGCATGGTTTCTTTAATGTGCTTATTTTTGTTTATCAGAATGTCCATTTGTGAATTGAGAATTTCCACAGTGATTTTGGGGGGGAGTTTATTTTCTCTTTGGATGTTTTTGATCTGGTTGTGGGCAAACTCTAAGCTAGATTGCATGTATTTTATTCTGGAGTAATGCGTAGGTCAAGCTTTCAGTCAATGGATTGAACAGACCACTCACCTCAGTTGCAGTTGTGAGCAGATGGTTCATTTCTACGAAGTCAATGCAGCTAGTAGTAGCAACTTTCATGATCACTATGCCATCGCCACGATCATAAGAGCAGTTTCTTATCTATGTCTATGGTTAAATTTAGGCAAATAAACATTACACAACACATTAACACATATTACACACATTTACTATTATTTGCACAGTTTTACACTTTATTGTTCATACTATGAATATTTGTACATTACCACTCCATACATTCAATTCAGTTTATATTGTACATTTTTCATTTATATTAATTATATGGTATGACTTGACTTCTGGTATTTGCTCTTACTTTGCATACACTGATTGGTATGCACTACAACGCCAAGGCAGATTCCTTGTATATGCAAACCTGTTTATGATTCTGATTCTGAGGTCACAGCAAGAAATTATAATTCTGTGACTGTCTAAAAGTTTTGCACTTCTATAACAATGTCATGCTTCTTCGGCCTTTGCTTCTGAGAGGAATTTTCTTATCCACAAAATGTTGTTTGTTGAGCAAATGACTGATATTGTCAATACTGATAAGAAATGGCCAGATTGCCATCGTATTTGGGTTGGATTTTCATGATTGTGAGTCCTTTCGTTGAGATTTAGTGACACCTTGAGCTCCTCTAGTTGCCAACATCAGGTCAAAATATCGACTTGAGAAGAAATATTAGATAAAGATGTAATTAGCACAATGAAATCTGCATAAGTCTTCAGAGAATACCCCTTTCCATTCTACACACTAGATACTGTATGTCATAGTAACAGATTGCTACGCCATGTAGTGCTTCTGGTGGGATGAACTGTGTGATTTGAACGCCACAGGAAAAAAACATTTTAATCCCAATATTAATTAAGTTTTAAACCCAAAATCATCATGTTTTTCATTCTGTTCATTTGTATTTTGAAGTTTAATTCTCTTTCTAGCCTTCAGGGATAGACAGCAGGACTTTAGATTTTTAGTATTGATTTATTTTCCTACTATCAATAACACACGTCTCTCATGCTTCAAGGATTGTTTTACAAGCTAGCTCTTGTTTCCCTGTCTCCTAAATATTTTAGGTTCTGCTGGCCTCTGAATAATCACTGATAAGAGGGAGGCGAGGAAAAAAAAAAAGACCAGCTCATTTGAAGTCAGAGGAAGGCTTCCACGTGGCCTGCATATTTCACAGCTATGGGCTATAAGCTGCCTATCAAAAGGTGCATGCCCTCCCCTCAACATCAGCATTGATGCACCTCAGTTACATATGCCTCTGAGAGAGAAAAGGCCCACAGTGGGTTAAACTTATGCTCAGGTGCAGTTAGTGTATGTGTAGATAATTCTTCTCCTGTTTTGTGCCACCCAACAGATTTGTTGCCAGTGGCGCACAGTGGCCACAAACTATCATCTTCTAAAACTTAAACTGAAACTGTCTTTAATTGTTTTTGTGGAGTTGAGCTGAATTTAAATCCAAATGTCACAATCAAAAGGTGTACACACCTCCATGTTATCCACAAGCTCCTGGAAATGATAGAAAACTAAATAAATGATAAAATGCCTTTGACTGATTTTCTCCAGCACCGGGTCTGAATATATATATATATATATATATATATATATATATATATATATATATATATATATATATATATATATATATATATACATTTTTGTTTTAAATAAAATAAAATAAAAATAATGTATATATATCTGCATGTATAGAGTTCATTATATGCATATTTCCCTGTAGCTGCATCCCCCCACCAAGAGACCCTGTGCACACTTAGGCATGAGGCCCAGCAGCATAAATTCATTTATTATTTAAATCTCCTGACACACAGACAGGATTGGTCAGGATCTAATGTTAATTAATGTTCTGTATTCTTCTACACGTCCAAAAGGTCACACACACAGTCCAGCTTCATACAGTCAAACTGTCTGGAGTAAAGCAGCTGGATAAATCCTGAGCTCCAATTTGTCAAGCAGAGCAGCAAAACTAAAAACTGCAGTCATCAACTTGACATGACAGAGGAAACTATCCAGAGGAAACACAATGAAATGTTTAGCTGACACACAACAGACAAGTGAAAAACAACAAGTTCTGGTTTTGGTTTAATTTGTATTCCAGTTGCCAATGTAAAGATGAAAATAGGTTAGGTGAAAATGGGAAGTGGATGTAGTTTTTTTTCCTTCATCCAAAAAATGGGAAAAGCAAATAATGCATTTGTTTATCCTGTTATTAAACACGTTCAGCACAGCACCTGCGTGATGTGCCTCTGCCATCTAAATCTCAAGCTGGCACACCCATTATAATCACAGCCTGTCACTGTCAGACAGGCTCAAGTGATCACTGTGATTATGTGACACAGCTGACACATTTATAATGTAACGTTAACACTACAACGATGGCTACACAATGTTTTTAAGTGTTATTAGGAAAAAAGTTGAGGAAGAAGAAACTCCACCATTGATGAGTCTATTAGACTCATCATCCCATGATGAGGTCAGCCTGGCTGCTCGCTCTATGGTGGTCAACCTGATGTGGGTTCACCCTTAAGGCCCATTTATGCTCAACGTTAAATACGAATCCGGATACGGACAGAGGCTTCTGTCCGTGCTCCGCGTTCATTTCGTCCATATTTCTGCATGTTTCCATAAAGCCTACGGATACGGGCCAAACGGAGCAGTACCACCGGAAACCATAGAGGCAGTGTTGCTGTCACTACCCGATACGTAGCTCTAGTGAGACACGAAGAAGAAATAACAATGGCAGAACTTTTTGAGGAAAGGTTGTGCGAGTTGGTTAGAAACTTTAAACATATCGTTTTTGTCTTTTATGTATGAAGTACATTATCAATATCTCCTCCACAGTCGCCATGTTTGTTTTTGAGTTTGTTGTTGTCATAAACTTTTGACTCTGTGCTGCCCCCTGGTGAATGTTTTGGTTAACATCCATGCCAACGTAAAGGACGCACGGAAGTATGTGAGCAGTGACGGTAACATCGTTTGAAAAGGATGTATACATTTTTGTATGTATGTTGAGCATAAACGGGCCATTAGTAGCAAGACTCCAGGTGGATAGCAGCCTACAGGCCCATTTGTGAGGTTGCAATATATTTTTCTGTAATGTACGAGCAGGTCCTTCAAAAATAGACCCTGTGGAGTAGAGTGGATTCGGGAAAAGAACCAATCATCAGACATGTGGCTTGCCGATCCTGTTGACACATGCTGGTTATAATTGTCTCCAGCAGCCCAATTATTAAAAACTTTAGTTGAACTTGACAGGGAAGTGAAGGGAGTTTCTCCTTGCCACTGTCGCCAAGTGCTTGCTCATGTGGGAATATTGGGTCTCTTTCATTTAAATTTGCCTTGAGATGACTTTTATTGTGAATTGGTGCTATATAAATAAATGTTGATTGATTGTCAGGACAGACTAAACTCTACAGAGGAATTCAGAATGTTAAATATATATTTTTTCTAATATTTGAAATATTGTGTTAGACAGCTCTGATGGAGCTCAGGATTTATCAAGACAACTGCTTTATTTTTATAATTACAATTTATGTGCAGAAGAACACAGAACATTAATTAACACTATGGAAGCGTATCTGCCCCTTCATTCAAATTTTGCAAAATGGCAATTCAATGTTCAATTTTGTCATGCAATTTGAAAATGCACTTGGCAATTCACAATTCAATATTCAAAGTGATAATGCAATCTTCAATACAGTTTTAATTATCTCAATTAAAATTAGGAATTGAAATTAAATTACGTGAATTCCATATCAACATGGTATTCTTGCACCTTTATTCAAACGGCAATTTATTTAGCAAAATGGCAATTGAATCTTCAATTTTGTCATGCAATTTGAAAATGCATTTTGACAATTCAATGTGCAAAGACATCACTTTGTATTTTCTTAGGTTAAACAACACAATGAAATACAACAGCGCCCCCGCTTACTGGATTGCATTTCCACACGCGTCATCTGCAGCAAAATTCAAATTGAGAATGCAATCTGTCAGTTCTCTCATCAAGGCGGGTCTTCCTTAATAATATCACGTGACTTCTCAGCTGTGTCCAGGTATTGGGTAATACAGGTAGACGGATAGCCATGTAAACAATAAGAGACAGGGAGCGTTCATGCGCGTGCACGGGTCTAATGGAGGAGGCCAGAGCGAGAAACAGTGAATGTGGTACGGACAATTAAAGTGGAGAAGGAGAGAGTGACCGAGAAACATCCAGAGAGGAGAAGGTCTGTAAGAACTTTGACCAGACAAGGACCTGCGGACACATCGGTGGTTTTCTAACCGGTGGAGGGACAGACGGGAGAGTGAAAGCGGACAGGTGAGTAACATCAGCTCTGCTGTGCTTCACATAAACAGTAATGTTACCTGTCTGGACATTCAGCTCACTGTCTAATTTGTCAAGATATGCTGTTATTGTGATGTTAGCTGTAAAGTAGCAGCAGCATTGTTACTACAGCTGTCTGACTCAGCACGTTAACACGGCAGCTAACGTTAGCAGTGTGCTAACGTACAACCAAACATTAGCTGATGTTAGCTGCATAGCTTGCTGTGCTATGCAGGTGCTCTGTGTATCTGGTGTCTGTTCACTGCTTTCAAGTGTTTACAACCATGAAGACTTATAAACACAGGTTTGTTATCACATTAAGATTATTTCGAGTGATACAAAATGTTTTCCTTAGCTGTAACTCTTACTGTAGTTTTGTAAAATCAACCTGAACAGTTAAATCCTGATAGTTTTTACTCCGTTGTGCTTTGTTACACAAAGATTGATACATACAAAAATAGATTTACTTCATTGAACCCACATTTCTTGGAAAATCTCGACTTAGAGCATCATGCATCGCATAAGAAAAGAAAATATACAGTATATCAACACTAAAATGTAAAAATGTATGTTTAAAGGAAACAATAGCTCAATACTAAAACATGATTTTGGAAAACCTGCATGTTGTTTGTTAGATGATGTTTAATATTATGTTTGTTTTTTTATTCAGCTGGAAAAGAAATCAAGGCCTGGTGACCCAAAACTTCTTGCACCTCAGGTGTGCCTGCACCATCCACTGAAGATGTTTTCAGGACACAAGTCAGCAGAGGAACAGGTGACGCTTTGCCTCAATTATTAATAAAATAAAATCAGCACATATTTGCTCCACACAGTTGTTTCACTCCACAGTTATATGAATGTTTTATATTGCACATTACTTTAGCCACTGTCTCATGGTCTTCTCAATCATCCACTAACAATGGCACAAGACTAATAATGGCATTGTATTTATTTTTTAAGGGCATCCCAGACACACAACTGTTGTCTTGCCAGAAACCTTCCAGCCTCTCATCCTGTAGCCCTGTTCATCAGACCTGGACCATGCTCTGCCCGTTACTCCCCTGGATTCTTCTCTAGACCTGCTTGGCGGCTGCTCTGCTCTCCACAGCATTTACCCTAGCCTGCCCAGCTCCTCTTCAGCCTTTTCCCAGCTCAACCTCCCATTTCTATTCCCCTCAATAAATACTGTCTTTTCCTTCAGTCGTGCCTCCTAATCTCTCTGTATCACACACTGTATTATTGTCCAAATATATTTAACATTTTCATTAAACAGAATCACAGTGAATAGAAAATAAGTTGAAATGTACAACATGAAGATGGAATTGCCATTTTGTAAAATGAATTGCCGTTTGAATAAAGGTGCAGATACGCTTCCATATTAACACCAGATTCTGACTGATCATGTCAGTGCCTCAGGAGATTTAAGAAATCAGTCAATCAGCTGAGTGTAAATGTGCGTGTGAGTGTTTCTGTCAATGAGGAGACACACTTATTGTTTCTGCTGTGGTGGGATTGCTGCAACTGTTTAACAATCCCAAACATATTTTTGGGAGGGACATTTAATAGCATCCCTGCACCTCCAACTGAATCATGTTCTTGTGACTAGGTTCACCCACTGATTTATATGTAATTTATGAACCACATTCGCAGACAAATGTATGTATTTTCCTGCACAGACAAGAATGTGAAATCCAGGTTCGAGACCCTAACAGGTTTGAGAATAGAATAGAATGTAAGGATGCAGTAAAATTTGCCTTTTTTTTTACTGACGCAACAATGGCTGTAGGCTATAATGAATGCACCATGTGTCAGTTCAGTCTAAGTTAACACTTCTCTACTGTCTGGATTTATGTTTAGTTCCCACTCTGCAATAAAAGTTAATTAACAGTGCTGTGTGCTCTACAGCTGATGAGCAAATATACTATATATTAGGATGGCGTATGCATGTTTCTCATTCTACAGAACAGAAGGATTCCTTTCATTTTCTTTTTACATCATCATTTCATTGAACCCAGAAGTAGCATGTTCTTTAAAGAAAGCAGCAGCTCTTTGGATGCTCCTGTTACACACTTGATCAGAAAAATGATGCTGGCCTCTTTCCTGGACTCTGGTGGCTGTCACTGCACTAATTACTGGAAGCCACTTCATTCTGTTTCCTCTTTTAGCTCTGTAGTCGGGTCGTGTGTATCGGAGAATCATTTTCAGACACTCGCCTCTAAAATGAGCTGATCAATCCTCATGTCAGACATGTGGTTGCCAATATGTTGTTGCCAATTACCTGAAATTATAGTGCAAATCAATCTGTGGGTCCTCTGCTGCTGTTCATGACAAACAAACTCATTCAGAATGTGTGGAAGTCATTTGTGATCATTTTCTAAATCTGTCCTCTGTTCTTTTCTCTCACATGTGCTGTGACGCTGGCTTCACAACAGGTAATACGATTTTTATGTCTTTGTGTGTGTGTGTGTGTGCGTGTGCGTATGTGAGGTTGAAACAGTAAACAGCCAACTGCCATAAAACTCAACACATGTAGCCATCTCACATTCATTTATATAGCATGAATGATAGAGCTTATCTTTTTATATTTTTATATTTTATATTTTTTTAATCTCACAGACTCATGTGTCATGCTGCCGTAAATCATCAGATGTGTATTAATGCACAGCAAAAAGTAGTCCCTCACAAATGTGTAATTTCTTTGATTTTGAGAAAAAAAATGAGCAAACAACAACAGTGCCCAGCTGTTTGAGGAAATGGGGAAGTCAGAACTGAAGTCAAGTACTATGCTGTTACATATTAATGGCTTTGGGTTTTAATGGGATTTTTGAAGAAGGATATTTTATTTAACATAAACAAACAATGTGACTAAACTATGCAATGAGTGGCAGGTTGCACATTTGGAAACAATACCAATACCATACCAATACATTACCTCAATTATATCATACTGCAATTTATTGTTTTGCTGATGCCAATAGATCTTTGTCCATCTGTAATCATCCAATAACATCAGCCATGCAGATGCACTGAAATGGCTCCACTGGATAGAATAGAATACAATAGAATAGACTGTATTGTTGCGCTGTGCCTGAATATAAAAAGTATAAAATACACAGTAATAAATACACAAATCAATAAAAATATATGTATATACAAAAACATTTAAAAGCAGCTTTAAAGCAGTTGCACAAGTTGTCCCATTATTACACATTAGTTAGGATAGGTCTGAATATACTACTACTACTACTACTAATAATAATAATAACAATACTACTAATAATAAAGATTTTATTTGAAACACACTTTACATTTGAAAACAAATCTCAAAGTTCTACAAAACATCATAAAACAATAATCAAAAGACAAAGGTTGTGATAAAAAGAAATGTCCCAAGTCCTTGTCCTAACCTCATCAGTCTGAGGTGTCCTCCGCGGTCTGAGGTGTCCTCAGCGGGTCAGGAAGGGCATTCTATAGATGAAGGGCAGCAGAACGCACAACAGAAGGCCACATCACCCATGGTGCTGAGTCTATTCCAGGGGAGGAGGAGGCAAGTAGAGTTTGTAGAGCAGAGGGAGGGTTGAGATCTTGTATTCCATCCTGGCATCCTGGTAAGCAATGACAATAGTATCTAGTTGAAGTTATATAATGTTGTAAGCTGTTAAACTCAGATGGAGAAGCAGCAAACAAACAGCACCAGCGTTCTATCTACTCTAGTATACTACAATTAAGCATTAGATTCATTCTTTTTTATGTCTAAAACATATCTACAGAGTGACAATCATAAGACTAAAGTAATCACATCTACATCTGCATTTACTTCTAAAGACTTCTAAAGAGGTTTCTCTTTGGTCCTCAGAGTTGAGCGTAGAAGCCATTGACAGGTTTTGAGTGTGTCTCACTCATAAACTCACTGGGTCAAAATGCGAACAAATAGTCAAAAACTAAAATAAAATTCTGATGTCTTGTTGTGAGAAGTGTTCATGTCACTTAGCAAAATAAGCAGGTGTTTGGCATCTGGAGAAGCAGCCGTCTACATTGATAAACAGAATCTTCTATCGGTTCATGTGTCCAAAAAAAGCTTGTCGCAGACTGAGATGCCAGCCTCGCTCTGTGTTCCTCACAAGTAAATTGATGATGACAAGGCTGACAGAACTTGACAAGACTTTCAGTTTTTTTTTCAAAGGGCCCCAACTTTTACTTCTTTTCCCTCTCATCACTTTCCTGAGGTTAAATCTCTGTCTGTCTCTAATTTGTCTTTCCCAAATGTTGATGTGCACTGTTCAAAGGCACCAAGAATCATGCGGTAGCCCACACACACACACACACACACACACACACACACACACACACACACACACACACACACACACACACACACACACACACACACACCTCTCACTATTGTCTCTGTATATTTTAATGAAGCACATACACACACTAGCACACACCGAGTCGCTGTCTGCTGGTTATTTGTGTATTCAATAATTCATTTCTTTTTCTTTGGCATATGTTGTAATTAAAAATAACATGTTTCTATTGATGTAGCTCATTACCATGTCTCAGCTCTGGTTTACCTCACCGGACCTCAGCGTAGACTTTAACATTAGTAGCTACAGCACCTGAGCATCCAATTAACCTTTAATTTCAACAGAGTGCCTTTGTCAGCGTCTGTGATAGTTCACTCGGACCCTCAGTGAATGTAGCACAGCCCCTCCGTCTCATTTCCCTTACATCTTGTTTAATGTAGTCTGCTATACACCTTACCCACTGTATTGCGTGCTTTAGCGCATTTGCTACAAATTACCTGTACGAGATTGCAGAGCAGGTGTAACTGTGGGAACTATTTCAGAGATGGAAATCACCGTGATGGCAGGGGATACTTACTGGTTCAGAGTTACTGTTGAGTGTTTGTTGGGGTTTTTTTCTACATGTAGATGCAGATACTATCCTGAAGGCTCACATTTGTTTGTGTCATTTTAGTTCACTCTTTGAACAGATCCATAATAGTGAAAAGTATTTCAGTAAACACAACTCCATGTACAGCTACTATATTCAGTCAGGTGCTGGTTAGTCACAGGAACATCTCAGGTGAAAATCACAATGAATCACCAGACACTGAACTGACTTTACTGTGACTTACTTTATTAGGAGTGAACTTGTAGCTTATTCAGCATCACTCACAGTCAAAGTGAGCATTTTATAAAGTAGACAACAACAATAGCAACATACAACAATAATATAACCCATCAAAATACATTTCTTTAGCCTTAGTTTGATCATCCTCTTCCATACCACATTCTTCTCAGTCTTACAAACTGACCATTATGGATATTGCTGATCATATGTTCAAGGTGGAAACTTGTAGAGTGTAAACTTGTGTTTCTGTCAGTAATTTCAATAAATAGATGTCTCTAATTTTCTGTTTTTATTAACACTAATCAAAATATCCAAAAAATGACCGTGTTCCATAGTAAAATCCAAAGTGAGATGAGTGCTATTTATGTATATAGTCACTAAGTGCCCTAAGTTCATCCTCAGAACCTGAAGTACTTTAAAAACGGTATCAATGTACCTTCTGAAAAACAAGGTGTTATTAGCAAAGGGGTTATTGTTAAATGTTAGTCTGTCTTACCACAAACCCATGAACACATTTGCATAATTAGGGGGGAATGGTGACCCCATGCTCGTACCTTGAGATAGTAAGTCAGTCATGAAGTAGTTCGATTTTAGAATAAACTTAGTGAGTGACATAACTAATTCAGCTGGGAGAGCATCTTTTTTTAAGGTTAAAGGTAAAAATCCATAGCTTGTAATCCACCATCATGTTGAATGCTGGTATACAGACTCTCCACTTCACAAGAGAGACAGAGAATCAGTTCAAATGTCTTGTATTTTTGTCAGATACACTGCTTACACCTGTATAATGACTGTACAGATGTTGCAGTCATGTGTAAAGGCTGGATGTCTAAGTGTTGTTAACTCAATATGCTTAATGGCTCCATAGGTGTGTTAAAGTTCCAGTGTGCATGCATCTCCTGATAAATAAGCTATGTAGACCCCGAGGATGTGCTTCATGTGTTCTTCTACCTGACTTATGTTAAAGCTTTTGACAGCTTACATCTCTTCTATTAGTTGAATATTGTAAAAAAAAAAATTCAACAAGTACTTTTTAAGGGAATTAAACCCGCTGATGCTGGTTTGTGTGTGATGATTGACCACTACAGGGCTGCGGTCAGAGAGCACAGAGTCATCTGTTTAGTTCAACTCCTTTACTGACAGATTGATGGCAGTACATGTAGTACAACTGTACAGTTCAGTTACTGAAATAAAGATCAGACAAATATACAATCTGCATTAACTAAACATTAAACCGTTAAATAAAGTCTGTCTCTCCTCTGAATTAATACAAAACTTAAAGTGTTACATTCATCATTTCATGCTTTATTCCTTAAATACCGGTTACATTTTACTAAGAATGTAGCTACATATATTCAGAGATACACAGCATTCCACTCTGTCAAACGATGAAATGCCTGTGGACCTGCAATGTGGAGGTCAGCATACTGGGGGTCACATTTCAGATTTGTTGAACTTTCACCTGGAAAAAAATGAGAGCAGTATGTATGTAACTCTCTCCATAACTCTACATTGTCTATTGAAGAAAATCATCTTGCAATGTGCAACGTAGTGCTGTAGTGTTTGGTGTGAAGCCAGCATGATGCTGCACCACACATCAGGCTAGTGTTGTGTAGGTGATAGTCCAGTCATTACCCCACCATGTTAAATACTACAAACTATCTGTTGGTCACTGCACAATAGAGATTTATGAAACACTCAGACAGCACTGTATTAAAAAGGAACATGTTTTTATGATCAACGCCTGTGATACCTTAAAGAGTAAAAGCATGTTATAAATGTGGGCAGATGGAAGTCTTGTGTCTCCACTTATGTCCATCTTATTAGTTCCTTGCTTTTTATTGAACCTAATCTTGCAGGTCTTGGTTTTACACTGTAAGTGCTGCTTGTTAAATGGAGTCATTTAAAGACATGCACAAGGATCTTTACATAATGTGTGAATGCACCTTTATTTATTTACTTGCTTTGACGGGAAATCTGTAACTCAGGTGCGACCAATTCTGCTCTTTTTCTTTTTCAAAGTAGCAATCTGAGAAAGCCTTTCCTTCCACACTTGCTCCATGCTCGTGCATGTGTGAATTCTCTCATTATTAGCATGTGCCAGGCGGTGTTAGCCGCTCGTGCTGGGAGGGCCACACTGGGAGTCTTGGCCTTCTTTGTGATCACTTTCTTTTTCACCTCATTAAGTTACCACCTCCGACTCAATTATTCACACCATTTAGCACTTAGTCCTCCATTCTGTCACTCTCTCTTCTTTCCTCCGTCACTTTCTCTCTCTCTCTCACCTTTTCCTCGCCTTGCTCTTTATTTTTACCTCGCTTTCGCACTCGTTCTCAGTCATCATTGTGGTGGCAGTGTTAGTTATTTTAAACTGTTATTTCACTTACCTCTGAATAATATGAGAAATCTTATTTTCAGAATGAACATCTTGTTCTTGTTCTGCTGTCATTAGCCTTCAGCCAGGAGACTTGTACTTCCCATCATTATGTGCCTGCAGCAAGTGTCGTTTCTGGGAATTTTCAACTGGGGTGATAAAGAGATGTCTAGAGGTGGCCACAATATATTCCTAATGAGATTTTTTAAATATACATTAATATTCTACTAATAATAGGCTAAAACATACATTAATAGGCCACATGCATGCACATAACTGTAAAAAAAAAAAAAATATATATATATATGATATGATATAATACTTATATTATTTATGCAGATGATCTCAAATGTCATGATTATATTGTCATTAGAGATACAGTATTTCCTCTTTATAGCACAATGACAAATTATTAAATCTGACCGGCAGCAATGACATTTCTCATCAAAACTGTGTAGGCCTATTTATATGAATCAGTACAAGAGCTTGCAAGACAAGTGTGCTAAACATTATTGTTCAGAATATAAACAGCATACATAATTCTGATTGTTATGTCATGATTTGGGGATGGTATCAAGGCTCATGACTGATGCAATAAACTCATTTACATACAATTAGAGATTGCAGAAACATACATGAGAGAACAGGGTAATGTCAACATTAGCACAAGCAACACTTCTATGTGTGAGTAATAGACATCGGTAATAAGTACAGATGATGTACAGTATTTGTATTTATCTTTTATCTGGATTAAACAAGCAGTGTATGCATATCACCAAACACCTGTAATAATCAGAATCCAGAATGTACTTACTGTGAGAGGAGGGGTGTAGATTTGGGTGAGAGAGAGAGGAAAAGTGTGTGTTCAGCTCTGGTGATACAAAAGAGAACACAAGTTTACGTGATTGTTATGCTGTTCTCAATTCACCAAAAACACCCTCCGGCAGATATTTTGGGGTGGCCGATCAGATTGTGGGGGTGGTACTGTTTACCCAGCCACCCTTTTATAACCGTGCATGTCCTGTACCTGCAGAAAGTAGCTTGCAGTGACCCTTCTACTCTTCTGTGCTGTTTGTTGCCTCTTTCTCATTTGCTGTAAATGAGCTAGAGATATTTCACACCAACATTAATACTGCAGCAAATAACACAAGGTGCTGTATTAGTGCACACATGTTGGGTTCAGGTAAAGAAGAAGAAATAAAGCTATGGGTCTAGTTTAAAATTCTATCACTGAGACATTGCATCAATGTCCTGTTCAATATTGGTGATCGCATTTAACACAACGTTACCTGGTATGTATGCTTTTACACATTCATTAGCTAATATAGTCTTAGATTACAATGCATTGCAAGGGAAAAAAGTTGAGCAACAATTAACTTTCCACAAAATGTTCTTTTTCTTTGAATCCTGTGGAACTGTAGCAGTGCAGAAATGAACTTGAAATGAGGTTAAAGCTGTGTTGAGCAGTTTGAAGTGTGGTTCATGCCCCTTAGTCTGCAACCAAGTCTGCCGGTTTTGCTTTTGTCTTACAAGCTGGAGACACATCAGAACTGTTTTACAGGGTTGTTCTGGACTTACGGTCTGACTAACATTATTACACACAATCTAATTTTTATCACTATAATCTTAACAAATATCCATACTCAGTCTTTCATCCCAAAACACAACACACCGTGGAGTGTTAGGCTGTGTCCGAAATCACTCCTCATTTACTATATAGTGCACTACACGTACCCTCCAGCATTTTTTTGACTGTGCCAATGTGTCTAAATATGTGCTATTTAATGCCCCCAAAAATTCCACAGTGGAACATAAAAAGCAGAGTAAATGGCATGGAGGCTCTCCACATTTTGTCGATGTGATAATGGTTGTGAAAACAGTTGATGGTGATGCTGTGATGGTGGCACAAAATGAAGATGATTATTGTAAATTGTAAATCTGACATTAGAATGTTGATTGAAAGATAGCAATACATCAGACACACATTGGTTTGTTGGGAAGGAACAAAGCATCTATTTGCGGATGAGGCCCCAATGTATGTGGGTTTCCGAAAAACTAGTGTTCCATGAATCTAAATTGTCAGGGGTCACTTAAATTAATTTTGTCAGGATTGGATTCTTGTCTTTAGAACTCAACTGAATCAATGTGAGAATGCACATAAACTAGTGTGCATTGTCCAAGTTTTAGTCTATTAGGCTCAGTCCCTAGACTTGATAATGAGAGACCCGACTCTCCTCTCCAAACAGTGCACAGTAGATGGCAGCTCAGAGGTTTGGGTCTCTCGACCATCAGCGCTGGCCTCAGCCATCGTCAGAAGCCAGCCGATCAAGCGTGGCGCGCAGTGGCCACACCGACACAGATGTTGACCGAACTCATTAAGTAAATAGGCCTATAATTGATTTCAGTCAATACCCTATCCTCAGCAAGAGTGTGCATCTACCGATCGGAAGCAGGCTCCAGGGGACCAGGACTAACATCTTGAATAAATGCAGTGTGTGGGCTTTCAGATAATGCCAGTCTTTGCAAATGCTTATGGGAATTAGTTTGACTTCAGATTAGCTATTTAAGGAGCTAATGTCGATTCCCAGCAGAGGGTTTTACCTTCTAGATGAAAACGATTGACTGTAGCTACATCTACCAGGCTGCTGTGTATTATAGCTGGCAGCTCTGTGCCTATATCTAACTCATTTCATTCAGCATCATTTGTGCATGGCCAAACATGGCACTTATATTTACAAGTGTCTCCAAAGCAAAGCTCAAACAAAAATTCTAGTCTAGTCAAAAATCTATAGTATTTAATAGATATGACACTGGAGCAACATACAGTAGTTTGGGTTTGATAGTAAATAATGCTCCTTTTCTTTCCTCCGTCCTGCTCTGCTCCTTTCGCCCAGAGTCCAGTAGAGCTCCTTAGAGCACCGATACATGGTTAATTAACTCACATTATCAGCCAACCTAATTGGCCATGATACTGTCAGGGCTGAGGCATACATCCTCTGGTAAAATTCCCTAGTTTGTATTTTTTGCTCATAGGAGCAAGCGAGCAAGAAGACATTCAGTGATTACACAAGGCCACAGTGGCCTTCCAGACATTTTTGTTCTACTCTCTTAAGTTCTTGGCTGGATAGCATACTTTTACCTCTGGCTGTGGCTCAGGAGGTAGAGCGGGTCATCCACTAATCAGAAGATCAGCCGTTTGATTCCCAGCTCCTTCAGTTCACATGCTGAAGTTTCCTTTGGCAAGATACTGAATGCCCAATTACTCCCAAAGGCTGTGCCATCAGTGTGTGTGTGTGTGTGTGTGTGTGTGTGTGTGTGTGTGTGTGTGTGTGTGTGTGTGTGTGTGTGTGTGTGTGTGTGTGTGTGTGAATGGTTAGTTCCTCCAGATGAGGCACCTCACACTGATGCAAGGTGCCTGCTACGAAATGCCATCAGTGTATGAATGTGTGTGTGTGAATGGGTGAATGTAGCTTGTAGTTTATGTGGCGTAAAAGTGCTTTGAGTGGTGGGAAGACTAGCAAGGTGCTATACAAATGTAGTCCATTTAGACTTAGAGTAAGCAGGTGATAACTGTGTGCTACCACTGTGTTACACTTGTGACAACAAGCCAGTGGGATCATGACAAGTTAAGAAAAGGTCATTTTATTTATATCTGAATGTATTTCTAAAGGTTTAAAAAGATTAGAACTGAACTTGTGATGCAACTGCAATGAATTTGTAATCACCAAATTCGAAATGGGCCATTCTCTGTGAAACATGAATGGAAGTCAGCCAACGATAACATATAATATGTTGTGAATAAATGGAAAAGCTCTATTACCAGAGAAAACATGTTGGTTCATGTTCTATATTGAACAAATATTTATCAAATGATTTATTTTAACAATATTCACGCTTCTTAACTATGATATGGTAAGACTTCAGGGCAGTGGACGCAGACTGTGCTGTGTAGAATTGTGCAGTGCAGAATGAATGTAATTCAAAGGGACACTGGGCTGAATGTTGGTGCTAAAGGAAAAGCCACATTAAATGTGTTCCCACTCTAGGGATCATGACTATGAGCAGTAAATGCTACAAGATTTGGACTGTTTGTCACATACCACTGTCCAAGATGAGTAGACAGTGCCTAACAGTGCCGCCATCACTCCTCGAGACTAAAGCAGCAGTAAAACAGATCATCGTCCATGTGTTTGTCCCTTGTCACCGTTCCTTCTCCTCCCATCCCAAACACGAGGATGTCTCTACAGATCTTCAGAGTTGTACTGCACTTTCTCTGGGATGCTCCTGACAGTTCTGTCTTCGGCGGATGCCTCTGTTTTGGGAGCTGAATCTGAAGTAGGCTATGTGCAAACACCGCTACATTGTCAGATTCAAGCAGCTGTTATGGGTGGGCAGAGTGTCATAACAAACACCGCCCCCCGCTCCTCTTTTCTCTATACATTACATGGTTCCTAGGGGACATTTGCTCTGGGCTCTGGCAGTAAACACGCTTCATTACAAGATCTTTTATTTTCAGGCAGCAAAGATGCATCCAAATCAATTCCTGCTTGCCCTTTGATCTAGCATGCCAGAGCTTGTATGCTGCACAAAGGCTGTACGTTTTACAGAGGCGCTGCTGGCCCTTGAGAAATGAAGATGACTGTGTTACAAAGACGACAGCACAATGTGCCTGTTATTATCAGTAGAGTCTGTGTTTGTGCTCCTGCAGTAACACAGTTATGTCCTTGCACTATTTTTGTAGAAGCCTGTCTGAGAAGATGCAAGCAGGGTTTTTTATTTAACTGCCACTTAGGTAGCCTTCCCAGAAACCGTGGGGAAAAAACACAGGACAGATGAGGAAAAAAGGGATGATGGTTAAATGAAATTGTAGAATATGTATATATTAAAAATAATTTTCGTCCTGCTAAATGTACCCTCATGTCAACAGAGTCTGAACATGCTCTCTTGTCTTTGTCTTTCAACAGCCCATCATACCATATGAAAGACATACAAGTTTGGCTGTTCTTATGTGTTTTAAATGTAGTTCTGATAGGAGATTCAAGATCATTAAACTGGGTTACCTGCCAGAAGGAGGTTAGGAGTCCCAGATGTGAATTTACAGAAAGTGAAAGGATGAGCTGAGAGTAGATAAAAAGAGAGGGACTGACAGAAGAAAGTGTTGGAAAAGAAAGTACACTCTTAATGAAACAAGGTCTCTGTGTACTAGTGGTGTAGGAGTGAATTATTTCTGCAGAGAGGTTGTTAGTTATTGGACAAAAAGCCGAACTCTTGGTTTTCTTTTAGTTTAATTAAGTTATTAACTGTGGTCATCACTATATACTAATGATCTGCTGAGGTTTATAAATCTGCTTTCAGTAACATTTGATGATGACCTTTAGTGAAGATGTTTCACATTTTGTGGCCAATTTGGTAAAAATTGATTGGCTTTTATAATTGAAACAAAGTGATTAATTGAAATGTCTTTAACCACTTAAAATCAGTAAAGTCTGTAGATGATTGACTGAGTTTTGGGACTTTTGGCCCCATGGTTTATGACGAGTTGCCAAAAACAAGATTTTGAGAAAACTGAGAAAAAAATCGCAAAATTTCCCATTTTTAGAGCAGAAGAGCAGATGCAGATGACTAAAGATACATGTATTCAAATGAGGTCAACGAGTGTCATTGTGTCATTATACATGCCTGAGTAGCAGGTGAATTTGCAACCCACCTGACAATTTTTTATGCTTGTGGATGTTACAGTTTTTTTTAGCAGAGATAAATAATATGAAGAAGGCCACAAAGCCAATTACAAGATATAAACCATTCACATGTGTTGTATCCCTTAGTAACACAATATCCCAGGACTGTACAGCTTTCTAACTTCAATCTTTGGGATTACCCATTACCATAGGTCTGGGTATGGTTTAAAATATTACAATACCAGTACTAATCCAAGTATCCTTAAAGTGATACCAATACCAACTGAGTACTTCATTGGATACCCATTCCACATTTTGTGCACTTGTGTGTCTTTTCTAGCTGTGGGTGCAAAAAGGATCGAGTGCAGGTGTTGCATGCTTATAGAGACAAGAGGAAAAACTAGAATTGGCACAAAGGTTTGGTTTTGGAAGTGAGGATGGTTGTAAGTGTGGAAAACATGTGCACGTCAATGGTTTTCTTGTCTAAGGCGATGTCACTCGACATACCTGACAACACCTAAGTGTCAAACCAGACCATCGGCAGCCTCAGGGTTGGACGCGCTGCCCGCCGTCTGTGCCGAGACCCCAAATGCCACATCCATAATCTGCTTGCCAATTCTCATCAGACTCACCTCTGCTGCCACTGCAACTCTAATTCAACTCTAATTCCCACGTAACCAACACCCACACACGCAGCCTGACAGCTCTCTCATCCAGCATGACATTGACGAGACAAGCTGGGCCTGTCTCCGATCGTAGGAATTATAGAGCTCAAATGTTCTTGTCACTTCTTCAGCCTTACCAGGTGAAGGCAGCAGGAACAGAGGCTAACTCTTCATAAACCACCTTACCTATTAACCCAAACCCTCTTGAGAGATGAGGTAAATTGGAAAATGCTAGTGAGGCAGTCTCACAGTGTGATGTGTGAGCATGCATTTATGTGGCGTTGTGCATTTCACTATGCATGTACAACTCCTCCTGTTGGGAGGCTCCTCTTGCACGTAAATAACCATCCCCATGCTCCATTCAGACATGCACCACTTTTCATTAATCTAAAGGCAGTTTAACATGTCGGTCTTATGTCTGAATAAGTAACCAAGTCACTCTTACTTCAGACAGAATGGGACAGTGATAGTCACCAACCGTGCATGGGTGAGAGAGTGATAGGCAGTGGTCCAGTGTGTTTTTATCCCTGGTGGGACATGGATATGTGGTGTCTTTGTTGGCAGTCTGTGCCTGTTCTGTTGAAATCCCCAGGAACAATGAGAATAGTGTCTTGGTGCTCCATGGTGCTGTAACACTTCACTAACACAGGACTGAAGTTGAATAGAAACACAGACCTGACTAAAAGGGGAAACTCACGCGATTAATTAAAACAAAAAACAAAAAGTAAATAGATAGATATAGAAAGTGACAGCTGTATGCCAACCTTCATTTTCGCAGTAACAGATTCTGAGAGAGAGAGAGAGAGAGAGAGAGAGAGAGAGAGAGAGAGAGAGAGAGAGAGAGAGAGAGAGAGAGAGAGAGAGAGAGAGAGAGAGAGAGAGAGAGAGAGAGAGAGAGAGAGAGAGAGAGAGAGAGAAAGATAGAGACTGCTTCGAATAAAATCTCAGCAACATTTTCTGGTTGTGTAAAGATCTCTAAGAAAAAACTGATATTTTGATACTGATAACTGATATGGCTGATGTCCTGAATGGGGAGAAAAAAATTATTACTTTTATTTTTTTTTACAACCATAATGTTAAGAACATTGGCCCAATAAACTGTGCCCTAATTAAAGCAGAGGCTGATGCCATGGAGAAAACTGAGCTAGACTTGTGTGTGTGTGTGTGTGTGTGTGTGTGTGTGTGTGTGTGTGTGTGTGTGTGTGTGTGTGTGCGTGTGTGTGTGTGTGTCCAGTTGAAGCTGACCCCAGCCTGTGTGCTCCTGACAGCAGCATAATGAAGGTGTCTACTGTTCAGTTAGCTGAGTCGGACTCTTTCTATGGGATCTCCAGCCAGGGTCGCCCAGACACAGCGAGCATCCATTTAACAGTGCTCTGACTCCAGCAGGGAAGGGTGATGGACCACAGAGTGGAACATGCACCTTCTGTTCAATCAGGGTCAGAGAGGCCATGTTAAAGGAACACTCCAATATTTTGGTCTTGCTGTCTCACTCAAAGGAGAGGATCAATACAAGTTTCATCTCTCCGAGTCCAGTACATAGACAGATCCCAGATGTGTTTGGGCTAGCTTAGCACAAACACTGAAAGCAAAAATGAACCAATACACCTTCCAACATTTCTGACCAACAACCCTAAAAGTCAGGCAGGTTGTTGTGTTTCAGCTCAGTCCTGACTCTGAATGAGCCGAGGAGACTGTTAACAAGGTAACAATAATAAGTCAGCTGACAATTGATCGGGTGATATATGTTGTATGTCACTTATGATGGAGGTAGCGCAGCATGTTCCCTCTATTTCCACTGTTCTTCCTCTGGTTCTCTGGCAGTGTAGAAGGCCTGTCACACCCACAGTTAGATTCCAGTTTAAAATATGTTTAGATCCAAACATGTAAGCTATTGGTGACAAGGAATTTTACAACTATTGGTAGATTTAGAACAACATGTTTGACAGTGCTCTCCTCTATCATCAAAACACCAAATGAGAAAATACTGTATGTTTTGGAAGAATGCTGCTATAGAGTTTCACACACTTGGGAAATCTAAGACAATGAGCCCTGTTTGGAGATAATCTGTTGGTTTTGTCCTTTAATGTGTAGCCCATCTGTCTATATACATGTATCTGTGTATATTCATTAATGCTATTCCTTTTGGGAGAGACATTTTTTCATATAGTCTCCGCAAAATATTCATGACCAATGTTTTCAATTGCATTATTCTCCTACACATGAGGTAACAAACTAAGGAAAGGAAAGGCAGCTTTATTTATACAGCATATTTAATGCACAGGGGCAACTCAATGTGCTTTACATTAAATCATAATATAGGGGATGATTAAACAGTATAAATTGGAAACATTAAAACATACAATTATAAAAAGAAAACCCAGTTATAATAAAAAGAAAACAAATTAGAGGAAAAAGAGAAAGAGAGAATCTAATCTAAAATAGAGCATTGAGGTTAGAAGGTGAATAAACCTCCTTGGTTGAGATACAGTAGCAAAGCATGTTTCATACATGTGTCAAGCCTGGATAAAATGTATTAGATTTGAATTAGACACAGATTTCTTTTAGAGACGGCAGCACTGAAACTATTTTGGGAATATTGATGATTGAGAGGACAATCTGTGCTCACAAAATGAATATGAATCGTCAGGCGGAAAGCTTACAGTATAAAACCTTCTGCCGAGCAATAAACTGTACTTTAAGCATTGAACAGATCTCCTCACTTGACTGTAAATTTAGTGTTACTGCATCTCAAACTCCTGACATATAAAGCATGTTGGAAAGAAGACGACTTGGAGAAGTGAAGGCTTGCAGATTAGCCTGAAGAACGGTCAAGGACAAGGATTTAAAGAGTAATCCTCAAGCTGGGCTTTTTTCCCTTTGAGTTTGTCCCCATCTTTAATGCCAAGTGTTCATTTCTGAGGAATTCTCACAGATGGCGCTCTTTTCTTTATCGGCTCATGCTGCCTAAACATCTTTTATCCAAAGTAGGCTATGTGGAAATATGGGGGGGAAAAATCACATTCTTTGCTACCAGACACAGTATGCTGGTAATTAAAAGCTTAGATGGAAATTTGAATGTTATTTACATGTGTCTGTAGTGATGCCATGCAATGTGGATTTCTCTTTGTTTATGTTGGAATTTAATCCATCATTTGTGTTTTTTTTGCAGTTTAAAAATGGCAATGAAAGCCATTCTGAGTGAACACTGATGCTGAATGTACAAACACATAGAGCCTACATGCAGTATAGATTGTGTTGTACAGCGGGCATGTTTGTGTGTACATGTAAGTGTTGTGCCGGGGTCAGTGCGTGAAGACAAAAAAATGACATCCACAAGACAGGACATGATGTGCTAAAAGCCCAGACATTCCCTGAAGGTGCAGACATGTGAGCATGAACTGTGTGCATTATCAGCTACATCTTGCTAACATGTGTGATGCTAACATTAGCATCTCTTAGCAATCTGGAAATGGATTGTGTGAAACGTCATTTAAATATATAAGCGTCTTCTCAGCGTAGGGAAACATTCTAAAAAAAAGACAGCCTTTGCAAACAAAGAAGACAGATCAGATAATTAGTGTGAACGGCTCTTTAGCATGCAACAGCCTGTACTGTGTACCTCCATCAGGGACTCACTGAATGTCACCCCATGTCTCATAAACATATCATCACTTTGAATTTTTATATATTCAAAAATATTCCCCCTAAAGGCTCAGATCCACTGAGGCTGCAGAACCAGAGGAGCTGTTAGTAAGTTACATTTATTATGTAGTTTACATTTATTTGATTTTGACCTTCTGAAGTTGTGCACACAACATTTTACAATACAGTTGACAGTTACTGAGGACATCTCAGGTATGTGTACTTTCATTTGAAACCTGTCTAATTGACCATATCACTCATTGCTCTCAGTGAAGGAATCATTGTGTCATGAGGTATTCAGTTAAGATTCAAGTGCAAAGTCCAATTAGTGAAAATGTCCACATGTGAAGGACCGGAACATCGTAATATCTGTTATTTCTCAGTAGCTTGAAGTATAGAGATGCATGTAGATTTTGACAAGATAAAGAATGATTCATTCAAATGAAATGACTGTACTGCAATAATCTTATATCATCATGACAAACAAAGGGAAGGGGATATCCACTACTAAGTGAGAAGCATAATTATAATGTATTGAGAGAGTGAGCTGAAATGGAATCTTTTTAATGGTCTGCATGTTGTACAATCATTACTGTGTTTCACATCAAATTATTCATGATGTAAGACTAATAACACATTCTTATTTTCTCTCTGAGCACTTTGATCTGCTAACAAAATCACGTTTAGCTCACTGCTCCAATATGTCATACTTTTTAACACCTTACCTACGCACAGCTGATCAGCTTTGAATTTCTCCCCAACAGTGTGTAGTTGTGTATTGTGCAGGTCTCGTTCTGCCCTATGTGAAACATTCAGAGTCAAAGCTGCTGTGAAGTATTTTATTTATGAAATAAATAAACTAAGCTAGTTAACCTTACACAGCCTCCTCCTTCAACAACGTGGCTTACACCTCTAGGTTGGAATTGTTAGACCCACAAGTCTAATGTTGGACTTCCCTCTGACATATTAAATAACAAACATAATACAAATGGGGAGCAGCTCAATTTTACTAATATTCTATTCAGTGGAAGTTTGCACAATGAATAAGAATGACTGTTCTGATATGATGTTTCACTCTTTTCATGCGTATCTCCCCACCTACAGTATAGACACTAAATCATATCTAATTGGCATGTTCTCAGATAGGTGTACTCATGCTTGGCTTTTTTTTCTTCTACAAAAACTTTTCTCACCTGTCTTCACAGATTAAAAAAAAGAAAAACGACCCTGTTAACTTTTTTTTCCCTCACCTGTTTTCACAAAAAAAAAAAAAAAAAAAAATCAAAGACTGCCAAAAAAAAGATCCTGCCAAAAGCACCTGTTCTTGAGTCATAAACAAAGGAGAAAAAAATAGTTTAAACTTAGAAATTGGATCTTCAGAAAAATGGAAAAAAAAACAAAAACCCTCACTTGCCTTTCAGGGCTTCTGTAGAATGATGACCAAGAAAATAGAGTTTTCATAAAACAGCACAACTCTGTGGCTCACATGTGATTGGCCTGTTTAGTGTGATTTTAATGTGACACATATCTATATGTGAATTAATGTGAAATGCAGTATACGTGAAATTGATGGTTTTTTTTTAATCACATACAAAATGTCAGAAAATGAATGAGTGAAATCACATAAGGCCATTTATTTGTGAGGGTATGGCAGGCTGCTGTTATGAAATGCTGTGGTTCAGCCTGGATGGAGTACAGTTTACTGTAATCGTAATAAATATGGCAGAAATATACCTTTAAATATTTAATCCCATTAGTATGTTCCTGCTTTTAATATTCAGGTCGTAAAACTTATATTTCAAAAACTGCATTCCATGTATACTACTAAATTCAGCCCAACTGTGCAATATACACATATATTTATTTATTTTTTCAATTGCAATAACAATATCAACTCAGATATATTATATATATCACCAATTATTACTATTGTTCATAATGTCACTATTATTATATGTTTTACTACTATTGATTGTATTGCTTTTGTACGTATTATTTATTGTTCCTTATTCTTTTTATTGATTCTCTTCTATTTTACTGTCACTTTGCTGCTGTAATAATGCAAATTTCCCCATTATGGGACTAATAAGGGAATATCTTATCTTTAACAGCACACACACAGATGATGTATTAACATGCATTAAACAGTTGTATAGAGTCTAGGCTTCCAAGATTGTTTGCTAAAACCTGTACCCTTCTGAGCATTATAGAATGGGAAAGAGCTGTAAAGCATATTGTAATTAAACAGGAGCAGCTAGCAATTATTGTGTTTGTCATCTGGAGCTGAGTATTGATCTGAAGGAACAACATGCAGCCTCATTAGCTTGGGGGAAGGCGGGGCGAAAAGAAAGAACCACTTTAATGCACGGCTGCTTTTTCCCAAGCAGTTAGATGAAAGAGGGGTATATGAGCGGCGACACCCCTACTTAACCCCCCGCAGAGCACTGGCACCCCCTGCTACTTCCAGCTTACTAAATAACAACCCTTTAAAGGCTTAATTTGAACCCATGACCTGCTGGCTGTATTTATATTTTTTTACTTTACTTTCATTTGACCTTTGTTTAGACTGCACTGAGATGAACGTCTTTCTTTTTCAAGGCGCGCAGCATCAAATGAAAGGTTACGCATTAAACAGTAAAGAACAACACACATTAATAATTTAAGATGATAAAAGCTGTACAAAATGCAAAGAAGCATAAGGGAGCCAGAGATGTAACGAGCCGAGGCTATAAACAGCAGGCGCTCTAATAGCTTTGCAATTTGACGTGTGAGTCGGTGTACATCACTGAATCAACTGCAAGCTTTAAAAACACTCTTTTCTGCAAGTGTCACATGCATACAGCCGGGAAATGATTTCAGCAAACTGAACTGTGTGAATTGTGTTAAGATGTGTTAAACACATATATAGTCTGAATGCAGCGGGGTAAGAGGATGCATTTCATGTGTACGAGGGGAAGAAATGCATCAAATACAATTCCAGCAGCACATGCTATATGCTGAAGAGGGTGAGTGGGTGAGTGAGAACAGATGGAAGTATTAATCCTCATGAGGACATCAGATCATCACAGCAACTAAAGGAGTAGATTCAAGAAAAATATACTAAATAGTATCACATTTAAGCCCACAAGAAGAAACAATAGAAAAAATTGTGCATGTGTTTAAAGAACAGCCAAACAGACGGTGAGCTGAGAGGGTTTCTAAAGAGGTTTTAATATAGAAGACAATCAATTATGTCATCAGTTATTCAGAACACATGTTCAGATCTATCTACCCAATCAAATGTATGCATGCAACAGCTTTTCTCTCTCACACTTAAGTGTATACATGCATGGGTACACAGTTTGAAGTAGGAGATATGGACTCCACCATTAACAGTGAAAGCTACATAAAGAGGCAAATATACCATCTGCTTAACTGGATCAATAATTGATTCGATAGAATTCAAATTTTAAGGCAAGGCAGCTTTATTAATAGAGTACATTTCATACACAGGGGCAACTCAATGTGCTTTACATAAAAAACATTAAATAGTAAAAATTGGAAACATTAAAACATACAATTAAAAACAAGAAAACCCAATTATAATAAAAAGAAAACAAAGCAGAGAAAAATAGAAAGAGAGAAAGAAAACAAAAAGCTAGACTAAAATATTGAAAATTAATGATCAGCTTAAAAATCAGCTTAAAATGATTAAAATAACAAACAGTGCAAATGGAAGATTAAAAGTGAAAGTGCTTTGAAAGAGCTCAATCATGAGCACATGAAAAGAGAAACATTTTTAACTTGCATTTAAAAATATTCACAGTTGGGGCTGATTCTAGTTCTGCTGGTAGTTTGTTCCAGTTGTGTGCAGCATAACAGCTAAAAGCTGCTTCACCATGTTTAGTCTGAACTCTGGGCTCCACTATCTGACCTCAGAACTCTACTGGGTTTATATTCTATTAACATGTCATCAGTGATGGGAATAACGGCGTTATAAATAAACAGCGTAACTACTGTAACAGCGTTACTTTTTTCAGTAACGAGTAATCAAATTAATTACTGTTCCCCCCGTTACAATGCTGTTACCGTTACTGCCAAAAAATGCGGCGTTACTTCTTCAGACCTCACTGAAGCGGTTTTCGCCCCAACAGGCGCTTCTCTCTCTCTCTCCTGTCTCCCTGCAAAGACTGGCTGCACTTAGAGGCAAAACCAAAGACAGAGTAGAGCGCAAATGAGACACAATCGCCCGGAATCTGGAGCGAGCGAGCAAGAGTGAGCTATAGAGAGAGACTGCGCGCGGGCCAGCTGTTGTTGATTGGGGCAGCCAAGTTATTTGACATATTTTAACAATTTTTTAAAAAGTAACGTAATAGTTACTTTTCCTGGTAATTAATAACTTTGACATTGATGTGACTCAGTTACTAACTCAGTTACTTTTGCAGGTATAAATACATTCAGCGCACACTACTACTACTACTACTACTACTACTACAGTTTACAGTTAGCCAGTTAGTTGAGTTAGCCGCCGAGCTAGCAGCCGAGTTAGCAGCTGACCTAGCAGCTGAGTTAGCAGCAGAAAGCTCTCAGACGTAGCGTCCATGTTGGTCTGGTAGAGGTGGTGACTTTGATTGACAGGTGACACTTGGTAGGGGGCGGGGTTTCAGCGAACACGGCGGGCACTCCCACAGCGTTTGGGAGCAGACACAGAGGCTGATTTTTACACAACTTTGAAGCCTAATTTCATATATTTGGCGATTTTTTTAATCATTCAAATTTGGCAGGGTGGTTAACAACACACTTTTCTGTGGTATGTCAAACTCAGAACACATATTTATTCTTACTTTACACAGACTTTAAAATATATTCTATAGCTGACTGGGAGCCAGTGTAAAGACTTTAGAACTGCAGTAATGTGCTCTGATCTCTTTGAGCTGCAACTGTTTAATGTCCAGTCAGAAGACTGTTACAGTAGTCACATGGCTGAACTTCTCCTGGTCTGTTTGGAACATAAAACCCTTCACTCTGCTATGTTCTTACTTACAATAGAAGGCTTCTTAATAGAAGGCTGTTTTGATGTTTGATTTGATATGACTGCTGAAGAATTTTAGGATTATGACTTGTAATTACAATGAATCAGATGTGTACTGTAAGTCTGATGTGAAAGATGTTTAATGTGAATACAGAGCACTCTGCTGCAGAACTTTTTAGCCTCTTTCAACCTGGTGTCCATCAGGCAGCTGTTTCCAGTGAACCCACTGTACACTCTGTCCAGCACTGAGCAGCAGAAGAGAGAACATAACTAATATGACTCATATTCAGAGAAATGCAATCATGACATTTTGTGAAACTGAAATGGCTTCTGCACCTGATAAATGTTGTACACTTTTTATGCTGTAGTTTAAGAGTATATTAATCTTGTAGAGACGTTTATTATTATGATTTTCAGCATTTATGTACAGGCAGTGTTTCTGACACATTCCCTGCTGTACCAAAGCGTGTCCTGGTGGGCTGATACACAAATGATTACAGTCACAGTGAACACGCCATGAGCAGTCACTCTGTCAGAAATTCCACATTGTTTTTAATACTCTGTAGAACAATTGATAATGTTGCCAGATACAGTTATGGATGACGCATTATTTGAAAAAGGGATTGCGATATTTCCTTCACCTCAATATTTCACAAACTACAACCACCATATAATGATCTGACCCAGTGTAAATACATTTTAACATTGCACAATTTGATATTGTTTTCTCATTATTTAACAGGTTTCTATTATGTATCATTCTACAAATGATAGTTAACCCTTTATAGGGCACTCATTGAAATACTTTGAAATTCAAAATGTAAACCCTAGAGAGTTATTACAGAAGATATTACAGGTCTAGGGTAAAACATTTTCCAAAAAGTCTGCCACATGATGAGCTGTCAACAACACCACATTTTAACCCTTACATACTGTTCAGGGTCAAATTTAACCCATTTTTTTTACATCTGAGAGCTGTAAAAACATTTACATTTCTACACTTTTTTTTTTGAGCTGTGTCTTTCCAAATGTGACTCACACTTAGAAATAAAAAAAAGGAAATAAAATGTATCTTTTTAAGATTTGTGTGCAGCTGATACACATTTTTATATATGTTAATGTACAAACATTAAAAAAGAACACCATTCAAACATGTTGTATTCTTCATATTCTATCAAATGGACCATAATATAATGAATATGAATGTCTTTTTTTCCATAAATATAATATTCTATCTTACAGCTTTATTAAGGATTAATCAAACATGTATGAATGACTGATGGTGAATGTATGAATGTGAATTGGTGTAGAGACTAATTATGAGTCAGAATATGAACAGTATATGAAGGGTTAATAGTTACTGATTCATGACATACAATAGGCAATGATCATGTATTGAATATATTTTCTAGACTTAAATCTAAAATATGATGTGAGGAGGTAGACAGAGTGAGTGTTGGCTTTGAGAGTGGCTGCCTGCTTGTCTTGTAATGGATGTAGTGGTCATACTCTGCTCATCCGTCCTCTCCTCTACCTCCACCTCCTGCCCCGGGCCTGAAACCCTGTCAGACATGCACGCTGCTCAAACGCTCCTCACTCGTCTCCTGGATCTTTATATTTATTCACTCTGTCTCTGCACTCTCTGCTCTTTCTCTTTCCCTCCAACTCTCTTTTCAGTCCATTTATCTCATTATGGTCTGGCTATCTCCAGTGGCGTTGAAAATGAAGTGTTAATCTCTCTTCTCATCAATCTCTCCAGCCCAGAAGTGCCCAAGTCTCTGCCTGCATTGCAAAATGATGACTGGCACTTTTACTTGTTTGGAGAAATAAGTGTGGGGGCTAAATTGAATTTTAATGGATCGCGCATCCCCCCAGTGAAAGGTGCAATCCATTACTGAATGATTGTAATGTTATTTGTTGCCAGTGTTGATTTATGGTACGTATAGTGCGGAGGGCCAAAGGTGGGCACGTCGGGGAAGGAAGCTGCGTGGTGTGTTGATGGGGTTTTAACTACGGTACAGCGGAGAGAAGAGAGGAAATTCAAGAGTACATTAGCTGTTTACTCACTTCCTTTTGAAGGGAACAGGAAGTAGCTGTGGGAAGGGTAAGAGCCCGGTCAAATGTTCTTACAGTGGAGAATGAAAAAATATGAGCCCATCATCCATGAGGAGTTGGATTGTGTGCTCCTCAAACTGAAACTGATCTGTCAACTTTGAGTTTCAAGTTGAGGATGTTCTGCCTCTGCTTTACAAGTCATTTATAGAACAAAAAAAAAACCTTTGAGTAGGATTTGAGAATTTCAGATGCACCCCATTTGTTGCATGTCATATTAATATATTTTCTAATGTCTTATTTTTATGATGAGACATCTGCACTATAATCAACATTAATAGTTAAGTTTGTTTTAATAATCAGTTTTTTTAAACACATGATGGTGTATTTGATTTTTTCAAACAAAGATTTGACATTGTACCATGTAGAAAATAATCATGTCAGTGTATCAGCTAGGATTTAGATTGGTGAATGAAATTTCCTACAGGTTTTGAACATCTCCTTCATCAGTAAAGACAGACAGCACCAGGCTTCTCCACAGCACCAGGCTGTAATGTTCATGGCTGACCTTACAGTATCCTCCTGTGTAGCTTTGGGAGGGCAGCTAACCGTGTTATCCTGAGAGTCTTCTTCAGATGGAAGCTGACACTTTAGCTAATCTGGCACCAGCAGCTGGTGTGCCAGGGGAAAAACAAATCAATTAGAAATCTCTGCTAGCACACAAACTTTGTTATTGGAGTCTCCAGTGTGTTAACCAGCTGGTGGATCCTATTGTCTTTGCATCCTAACCCAGCTCAGGTTAGCCGTCGTGTAAGTCATTTCCTCTCGGAGGAGCCGCCATCTGCCGGTGATAAAATATTCAGTCAGTGGAGGTGAGGCGCTGTGGGATGGAGTTAGCCAGATTGTCTAGACTGTAATATGTTGTCATTTTCATCACATATATGCACACACCACTCCACAGAGACACTTCCTGCCACTCCAGGAAGTTTAGTCTCCACAGCACCAGGGCTTTAACTTCTTTTTTTTTTTGTCTGTCTTTCAGTTGATGTGTGATTGAGTGTGTTACAAGCAGAGCTGGAACCAGAACATCCTGCCTGAGGAACTGAAGCTGTTCATTCACTATTGTCTTTTAAAACGCTCCATAAAAGACATTTTTATGCACTTGCTGTGAAACTGGTTAGAATTTATCACTACTGTATTGTATCTCAAAAATCTATATTTCTCTACCCTCATTTTTACTTTCCTACTAGAAGGGAACACTCTGGGCCTTCAAAGTGAGGGCCTATGAAAAAATATGAGAAAATATTGAAAGAAGTTTTGAACTCCTAATAATTATTTTTATAATCTAATCTTAGTAACAATTTCTAGATCATCATAATGAATTTGGACTAATAAGTCTTGGCAAACAGTGGGTTAATGTAGCAGAACAGGAAATTCAGCATTCAGAATGTTTCTTCTATGGTATGTAGGAGAATCAGAGACTCCCTCTGCCAGGACCTTCAGTACCAGAAAGTAATGCCTGCATTATTTAAGCCAATGTGGACACGGATATGATTTTGACAGCTGTCTTAGCCAATCACATTTTGTTGAGTTGTGGGTGGGACAAAACCTTTTCTGGGCATTTGTGAATGCTTAGTGGATGAGTCGAATAATTCTCAGTTCTATTTCTCTGCTGAATGAGAACTATTCATTTACTCTGTTTCATTATTTTGGGAAAAATGTGCAAAAAAAACACTGCAGTATATTTGGTTGATGCTAAATCCACTTTGTATGATGGCTTCACTTGTTATAAGGAAACAGAAAGTCTTTGTTCATTGCTTCATGAGCACAAGTCGCTCATTCTCAGTGTGTTATTTTAAGATTAAACTTTAGATTTTACACCTCTAGAAAGTTATCATGCTGCAACACTGTGTACTAGAACACACATGTCTGCAGTCAGTGTGCCAGTCTACAGCTGTCCCTTCATGTGGAACTCATGGAAGCATGACTTTTACTGTCAGCTTTTTTGGATGGAACCTTTTGCTTGAAAAGTTCTGCTTTGTTGAGAGCTTTCAGCTGCTTCTCATGATCTTCATGAGTCGTTATCACATTTTGTTGAGAAGAGCTTTGTTTCAGTTGTATTTTGGTACGTTGTTAAGTGTTTTTTTACAATCTAAGAAGTTGGAAAATGAGCTAAACTTCTGAAGCACTGTGCCATTTTTCACCATGTGACAGAACACATTTGGGTACAGCTCCTGTTTCACTTTTCTCATAATAAATTATAATAATAAATCCATAGCACATTTTACACACAGTACATGTGAAACTTCCTGGAGAAGTGTGCCACTTGTAACCATCTGGCTGTGACAGAAGAGGGCCATCTTTCCTAAACACCCCACTGTTAGCCAATCCAAACCTCCCATGAACTGTTTGCAAGTCGCTCCAGAGTGCATCACACCACAGTTGGACATGCTGACTAGCATCTCCATCTGGACAAATTGGCAGTTTCCAAATGCCAATATGTCAGGCAGCATCTAAGCTACCAGAGCAAGACTGTCACCAAATGTTCACCAAATGATTTGAGACCAACAACTTTTACCAAATCCGAAAAGAAGCTCATAATCTTATTGTCACGGTATTTCTCTCATAGTTTTGTAATTTCATACTTGGTAATACAGGATTTTACTTTATAGAGTGGTAGAAATGTTTGTCGCTGATATTTTGCCTTAAAATCAGCTTCAAGCTTATATAAAGGGCCACTAAATAAATGTTATACACATATCGAAGTCTGTATTTCATTGTTTTTTCTCTTTACTATCAAGCCTGCTAACATATAAAATCTTTGATATTTCTGTCTTGTTCAGCTCTCAGGAGCTCAGGCAGCGCTCCTCTTCTCTCTAACCAGGAACTCTGTAAAGTGTTTTTGTTCCTGCACAAGAGGTTGACTGTTACATTACCAGCCAATATCAGTCAGCTCACATGTAGCCCACTCTCCGCGCAGTATAGGGTGAGTGTGTTCTTTGAGGGCATGCATTTTGGATGGAGGTACACCAGGCGCTTTAGGCAATAGCTGTGTTTTCCCCAGAGACTGTTTGTGAGGAACCAAAAATCAATGCAGGCAGCTTACGGACCATTTGAAGGGCCTGACTCCCTGCTCTCATTCATCACCTAACAATCTGCCACCTTACTGGAGAACAAATCCTCACAGGAGCCTCTCAGTACAGATATGGTGTCCTGTGTGTGTGTGTGTGTGTGTGTGTGTGTGTGTGTGTGT